>NC_072739.1:35102894-35139277 GCF_026930045.1 Uloborus diversus
TTGAAAGTATAAAAATAAATAAAATAAATAACAAAACGTTTTACTTTATTTTGCTTGTTTAGTTTTGAGATCGAATAAAGTTTAATTCTTTAATTAATAAGCAAGCACTAATAAAAAAGCATCGTATACTTAGGAGAAAAGAACACCGACAAAATAAATTCTTTGAGATTAAATGCAATTTAAAAAAGTCTATGTAACGCAACAGCCTGCGAATAAATGAGACGCGCCCATTTAAAATTCAGTCTTTTGAGACACACCCACTCCCCTTCCCTCCAGATCAGGTTTTGAAAACAACAAACATGAAAGAAAATGAGAAAACATCTTCAATTATACAAAAAGTAAACAAGCAATGCAAACATATTGAATTCAAAATCAACAATAAATATCCGAGCAGCAATGAAAACAGGAATTTTTATATCCGAAATATTTGCTGCTATTTCTTAATTTAAAAGTTCTGTTTTTGAATTTAAATGTGTTTACACAAAAGTAACATTTTTAGTTTTATGATCGATTCCGGTAATTAAGTTGTAACACTAGTTACGTTAATTTATAACGCTGACGGCAAAATGAATTCATTTTCAAAATTGTTTCGAAGAAAATATCTAGAAGATAGAGTTGGCGTCGAGAATTATATTTCAGGAAAAAATCAGCTTACATTTAAGAAATAACAAAACAAAACAAAAAAAGATAAATTAAATTGAATTATGGCGTTTTGAATTCAAATTATGTTTTTCGCAATCACGAGTGTGTGCGTGTATGCAGGCGTGTGTGTTTGTGTCGAGGCATGAGTGTGTGGGTATGTGTTTGTGTGTGTATAGGTATGTGTATGCATGCGTGTGTGTTTGTGTCTCTGTGCAGGCATAAGTGTGTGTGTATGTATGTGTGTGTTGTGTATGTATGCGTGCGTGTTTGTGTGCAGGCATGAGTGTGCATGTATGTGTGCGTGTATTTGTGTCTATGTGCAGGCATGAGTATGTGCAGGTGTGTGTATGTATGCGTGGGTGTTTGTGTGTGTGTGTGTGCAGGCATGAGTGTGTGTGTGTGTGTGTGTGCAGGTGTGTGTATGTATGCGTGTGTATGCTGGATATGGACGTAACCTGGAGACGGTTTTCACTAGAGGAGCAGCATCGTGAGGCCGGTCGACGGTGGTGCTGCAGAGGGAGGCGGTGGGAAAATAAAGTCATAGGAACATCAAAACAGTCAAATGAGAACAATAAGCAATCGTGATTGCTCAAAAAAAAAAAAAAAAAAAACTTCGGTTCGTTTCTGACAAATCAAAGTTCTTGCAACCAAGAGTTGCAGCCAGGAGATTACTCCGAATTTATAAAAAACATAATTTTTCATAAATTTGAGTTAATCATGCGAATCTCAACCGCTATATTCTGCAGAAAAAAATAACCCCCCTTCCCTTTCATATGGATGACATTAAAAATTGATTAGAATGGTTTAAGCGGTTTTTATTCTAATCACGATTCACGTAAGAAGAGATAGTAAGGATTTTAACCATCAACCCAAAGCATGCACCAATATAGCTTGTACACTTTGCATCTAGGATGACCGCTGAAGGCGCTTCGGGGAACCATAAAAATAAACAAGAGTCAACAAGGGAATGTGCACTTGGCAGATCGTTTCGGAGATCATTCCATTCAAGTTCCACGTAGTCGGGATTGACATCTAATTTCCGGCGATCGTTAATTACCGCCAAGCAGTGCCGCTGACAGCAGACGACTTCCCTTTCGGTATCAGAGAAAATAATGAATAAATGTTCCAGCGAAAGGAATTGACCGAATGCGGTGAAAATATCGGGGCATAAATCTGGGGGCTCTTCAAGATTAATGTCCAGTTTCCAAGCATGAGAGAGAGGCTTAGTGTGTCTACTTCCATTTGAGATAAGTTGAGTTTACTAAATTAATATTAATTGCCAAACTGTTGTGAGGCGTATGATATGAGGATTGGCGAGCAATCAACGGTTACAGTCAATCTTTGAGGAAAGTTCGTCTAGGATAGTTTTTTTTATTTTTACCAAATTCGTAACTGCATGGGAATTTGTTTAAGAAGATAAGAGCAGTTTTATAACTTAATATTTAAACTTCGTGCTTTTTGGTTTTTTTTAAATTTCAACCCCCCACCACCCTATGGGATTTTCTGATTATCAAAGAACCTCTGTACTAAACTTAGCAATGATCCGACGTATACTATGGATTTGTATATGGAATATGCACACACACACCTCTACATCCATTTTTATGCATATAAATTTTTTAAATTCTGTAAGGAAGTTTTGTGTAACTATAAATATAGGGAGTGCTGCAAATAGGGAGCGTTTTGTTCTTTTAGTCAATAGACGCAATGAAACTAATCTATGAGTGGGTAGTTTAAATAGATAAATTGTGGAATAAAGTTACAGTCTGACCACAGAAGACTTGTAATCTGACAAGCAACCAACTTAGGACGATTCCATCTGTTTGAATTTAGCAGGGGAGGAAGGAAAATAGCGATGGTATTTTGATGCATGCGTTTTATATATCACCAGTGCCTTATTAATTTATTGCATTCTATTAATTGAAAATGATGGGAAAGAAAAAGAGTTGCGATGGGAACAAAATGCAAATTAAATGTTTTCATTTTGCCCAAAATTGTAAAAGTAAAATGGTAATCCATGTTGGAAAAAAAAATGAAAATCAATTTTTTCAGTGAGAATCTAGATCGAATTTAGTTTAGATTTAAAAAAAAATATTGCGGCTAACAAATTGTCATTTTTTCAAAACTGCGTTTAAATAATAAAGAGGCAAAAGCACACATCAGTGTAAACTAATATATGCGTCCATTTTCCGCATATTAACCGCCTTTCATATCATTGGTAGTCAGATTGTACCTTGAACGACTATGGGACTAAGTGACTAACATTAGACTCACGTAACTCAATGACAGAATTACTTTAAAGCATCCAGCGAGAAAGATTATCCCTAATTCCACATTTACCTCAACATTTAATAGTAATGTTACCCTCATTAAAGCTAATTTATCCACAACGACTGTTCCGAATTACATGTGAGCATAATAATCGCCATTTGACTTTTAATAGGAAGAATTTTGCCCTCTAGCCACAGTAATTCCTTCCCCGAGCACTTAGTCTCGCAGATTCTCCCCAGAAAATGTCTGGGTAATATCAGAAACGCAGATGCGACTACTAAGCAGTTATTAATGATAGCTGGAGGAGAGAGTGGCTTTGGTATATGACGTTCCCGATAGAATGACATCCCATTTATATGCGGAATAAAAGACGGAATCGCGAAAAGTTCCGTCTGAATGTTTTCTTCTGTTAGTTCAAAAATTGAAATGAATTGCGCTTCAGATCGATAGTTATTTGTTTTGAAGGGGTGTTCACAGGCGGAGAATAGCGCAGACAGCGTCATTAAAAATTTTAGCTGGGGGGGGGGGGGGGGGTTGGATTTCGTTTGAAGCAGGGGCGGATCCAGAAATTTCTCTAAGGGGGGGGGGGAGTCAATTTTCAATGACCAGCATGTTATACTACCTGAGTAAAGAAATATCAGTTAAGCAGGGGTGCCATTTCCCCTAAAGGTGATGGTGCCCCATTCATATGCTATGGAGCAACCCCCCCCCCCCAAATAATAAAAAAAAAATCCTTTCAAAAATCCCCCCTCTAATTTTTTTCAACCTGCACCATGGATCACATTCCCTTAAACTTTCATCAAAAATATTTCTCTTGGCCGACAATCTGCTCACGTGCTGAGAAGAAATACCTTATAGAACAACAGAACCAAGCAAAAAAAAGGTTAACATTGATTCCATGCACTATTTTTTGGAGCTAAAGTATTGAAGTTTGATAATAATCATAATAAAATTACTGTCACAGGGAGGTCAGCTGACCCTTTGACCCTCCCCTGAATCCGCCCTTGGTTTGAAGGGGTTTCCCGTTGATTTGCGGGCAGAGGCGGAAACAAACTACCATTTCATGGGGAGGGATCGTGTTGAATAACCACCACCCCCCTTTATTTCCTTCCATGAACGAACCTACGGTTTCGGGCATAAAAAAATTCTGGAACTCTTTGAGTGTCAATAAAAAGCACCAAATTGGCCAGGAGTTAGGCATGTAATGGGGCATAAATGAAACAAATTAATTTCATAAGCAATGAAATGAAGTAGTGTTTCAAATATTCATTTTCAAAAATAATTAGTGCATTGAAAAGACTACTGAAATCGTTTGGATTTGATTCATTAAGTGTTTGAACACAGTATAGACACATACTATTGTCGATAATTTACGGGGGCGGCATGACCCCTTGACCCTCTCCTTGTATCCACCCCTGGCTGCGGGGTAGGAGGGAGGATGATCAACTCTGGCTCCAACTCCTGAAATGTAGAACCTATACCACTTTGGCTAGTTTCTTAAATCATCACCAGGTGGTGTATACAAGTTCTAGAACAGAGAATTAAAGTATGACCGCGAAGAGTTGAGCTTTGGCCCCGCCTTGTTTCAGAATTGTCCATTTTCGTGCAGGGGCGATACGGGAAGGACAATTGAAGATCGCAATTTGAAAGAAAGTCCGTCTCCTGGAACTAATTTCAATTGAAAGTTGCCGACAGCAGGGTTGCCGTAAAGATGGCAAAGCTTGTCATTTTTAGCCAACTCAATGCAGTTATTTCTGCAATTTAAACATTTTAATCACATATCGAAAATATACTACGAGTACATTTTTATTTCATATCGCTAAAATGTTGCTGAACTCGAAAATATGGCGCGCGTCCTTTTTTCCTTCTCAACCATTTTAAAGAATGGACTCGTTTTGTTAAATGATTGACAAGGGTCATTTGTTCACGATCGGACTATACCTATTTATTCATTTTTAAAAAAATACGAGCTATTTTATCAACTTCACTTTTTCCAACATTCTTCAACACTGTTATCATAATAATAACGGACAAGGTTTAAAATCACAAAATCAATTCATCTTTTTTTTTAAAAAAAAGGGTACTTTATTTGACAAAATTACCTTTGAAAACACCACTCTCTTTCCTGAAATATGAAATAATTTAGCAATTATGTTGTCTTCCTCTCTGTGAGCAGAGAAAATTGCTCTCCAAAGACTGTTCCAAGAACACAGAGCAGAAGCTAAAAACCATAGTTTCAGCAATATCATTCCCTAGACAACCATAGGAACAACGATTTAAGGCTCATCTTTCAAGAGATAAAAGCCTTGCTTCACGTTTGCCCGATTTTTGTTACCAGATTGCGAAAACAAGAGTTTAATAGCTTTTCTTCAACTTAAAAACGTGAAGCGCAGTTGTTAGTTCCTGGCGTGGGAAAAATTTGATGAATATTTTTATTAGCTAAGATAGAAAATTAAGCTGCTATTTTGTTCATCTACTGGATCAGATAGCAAAAGAACCTGATGGGGACTTCTACAGTACATCGTTATGCCAATTTTTGTTTTTTTAAACTATGTTTTTTAATATGGATGAGTACACTTATTTATGCGAGTTAGAAGTAATAATTTAAAAATGTGAAACTGTTTCCCTATACCTTTAAAAGTATTGCAAATATAGAGACTGGCATTTTCAAATTTAAAGAAAGGTGATGTGTTTGTTAGTATCTCAGTTTTAAAATAGTATTTATAAAAAGTATATGGAAAGCGTATAAAGAACAAAAATACAATATAATATTGGCTTAGAATAAAAAAAAATGCATTTTAAATAATGCACTTGTAATTCCTTGCGAACTGATACAGAAAATATTGTTTTACTGAGATTAATTTTCAAATCTCGACAATTTCACAGTTGATTATTTAGGAATCTCGTTAAAATCGCCAAATTGACGTCTTATTTTTTCGACATCTTATTTTGTCGTCAGTTTGGCAATACATCGCAAGTTGGTGAAAAACAATTGGCGAATAAAACGTTGACGATAGCAAAGTGGTAGCCAATTTATGAGCATCCAAAAAAAAAAAAAAAAATCACAGAAGAACATGTCATTTAAAGCCACTTTCGTGTCTTTTTGATCTTCCCGATCCTCATACCTCAATACAAATGATTTTTAGCTTCGGGAGTTTTCGAAACCTTTACCACTCGTAAATAGTGCTAACTTAAGAAATTTACCTGATCTGAATAATAGAATTTTACGATATGTTCATAGCATTTCCCAGAGCATCAACTATCGAACATGCTATCTCACAATTCCAGAAGGTAGACAAAAATGATATGTTGAACATTTTCTGATAAAAGATTTGTTTCAAAATCATCGTAAATGGATAACTAACGTATAACTCATTAAAAACTTCCTCCAGCTGTGAAATTTTGCACTACTTTTTTTTTTTTTTGATTCGCTTGAGCAATTTCACATCCCTTCTTTATATTTTACACAAAATTTCGTTAATTTCTGACAAGCACTTTTCGTCGTAGACAAATTTAAAGAAGGGTCGTTTCATTAAGGCCACTCAGTATATAGTACATCTTTTAGAATTTTTTCAAGAATGGACTTTTAGATCTTACATTGAAGTAAATTTCAACTTGAAAAGAAAGCTGGAAACAGTGGGAGGGAGTAAGAAATAACGATTTATTTAAATTTTTTTGCTGGGTACCAGTTCAGTTTTCTTTCTTTAATTCATGAAGTCCCGTATGTATGTTATATTTACCGTCAAAGTTAAGACTAAGTCATTACTACCAACGGAAAAGGACTTTCTCAATCAGAATTGTCACGAGCAGTTTCTCTATTCTGCCCTGGGATGGGGGGGAAGACCAAATATTCGGTACTTTTAGTACACCTTTCCCATTTGAAAAGTTAAGAACAGTAGAGGGATTATAGTAAGAGATAGTTATACAACACACCAAGTTCTTCTATACATCCTTAAAAAAACTCGGATTCAAAATTTTGTGGTCGACACCCAAACTTTCCACCCTCCAAATGCATTCATTAAAATATTGTGCGCATTAATTTTCATAAAATATTATTTCAAAAGAAATCAACTTGCAAAGAAAATTATTCACCAGCACGAAATCGAAATTTTGAAGCGTTCAAATCGTGCTGCTCTTCTATTGCGGCGAAGACAGAAGTATCAGAGCAAACGCAAAGCATCCTGCCAAATAATAAATATGTAAATAAATGCACGTCGTCTTTTTCGATGCGGCTTTTGAAAATATTTTGCATGCTCGGGTGTTCTGTTTCGTTGTGGAGGGATTGAATAACCATGTAAGTCTCGAGTTTCAGGTAGGTCGGAGCATTGAAGTACTTCTTCAAAAGGAATTGTAGATCAATAATGGTAAGAAGGCGAAAGGAATCCGCAAATCTTACTTTGAAATTTCATACAACGGAAACATGTTTTCTTTTCTGTCGCTTTTATCAAAATCGCCCCCCTCCTTTTCTCGATTTACATCCGATTTATTCAGTAGCTCAGAACCCGTTTTCGTATTTTGGAAATGATCTACTACACTGAGAAAAGTGAAGTTTTCAAAAATGAGTACATTCATGCTTTCAAATTTTTTCGAAACATTTTGTTTTAAATATGAGTAGGGGTAACTAGGGAGCCTTGACCATAAGGGAGGCTTGACGCACCCTTCAATTTTTGTATTTAAAAATATTTTAGCTGTTTCTCACTAGATGGCAGTCAAAGCTAGTGATGTGAGCAGGCATCCATCTTAGTTTTATTCATCTAGCTATCAGGTGTGTGGAGATATTCAGAAAAGAGAGTTTTTCAACATAAAAAGGAAGAATTTTGAGCATAATTTGTAAGCCTTTTTCAGCAAATGTAATTAATTTATATTTTTGCAAATGGGATTTTCTAAATACTATAATAGAGCTTTTATTATAACTATAAAGTTTGTTCCTTGAATTAGGCTTAACCTCACCAAGTGCTATTCTGTACAAAATGGGTAGGTGGGAAGGCTTGACCCACTCTATGTAAGAGAGGCTTGACCCACTAGGTCAAGCCTCCCTTACTTAAACAGTTTAGGAATTCTATAAATACTGTTTATCAAAAACAATTTATAATTACAATAGTTATTTTATGGGGATAATAAATATGATTATTATATATTTTGTATGTTTACAATAAAACCAAGACATTGATTGTTGAAAGTCTCGAGGTGGAAGAAAACCAACAAGGTCAAGAATTTTAACCGACACACCAGTTAAAAGATCAGCTGAGATTGAACATGAAGAAAGACAAAAGCGAAAAAATGAAAATATTCAGAACAAATTTCCAAGGCTAAAGAATGTAAAAAAAGAAATTATCACTACTAACACAGAGGAATCCAATATTGATACACCTTCTAGCTGCACTGAAGAAGAAATAGAAGATTTTATAGTAAAAAGTAATAAATTTGATGTTGGCGACTTTTCTGTTGTAAAATTTACAACAAAAAGAGATTTGTGTTATTTTGTTGGGTGGGTTACACGAGTATTGGTACTAAATGATGTGTATCTTACGACGATGTGAACAATCATTTAGTTTTATTTATCCTGAAAACAATGATTCATCTGTTGTATATTTTACAGGTATGACTAAACTGCCATGTCCTATATCTTCTGGTTATACTGAAAGAGTAGCCATGAAAGTTCAATTTAATTTTGATTTTTCCCAATTTATGCCATTAAGATAATGTCCCATCTTATACATTTTGATGTATGCACAAATTATATAAAATATATTAAAAATAAATAGGAGGTAAGTCTGTTTACTTGATTCTATGGACATTATTCTTTATTATTTTTTAAATATAATTCGTAAAATATTATAAGTGTCGTATTCTAAATATTAATATATACATGATTTTAAAAATAATTTCTGAACATTCAATCATCATGCTAAAACATGTATACTTAATATTTACATGATTAATAAAAGAATATTTTCTATTTCTCATTTTACAATTGTATATCATTGCCCGGGTCAAGCCTCCCTTAATAAGGGAGGCTTGACCCGCTAACCTAAGTTTTAAAAAATATTAATTTTAGAAAAGAAAAAATGTATTATTTACATTATCGCAAATATATTCCTATTGCCAATAGAATGTCCTTCAATATGTGTTATCATATGATATTAAAATTTTCAAAATAAAATTTACAAAAATGTTTATCTGAAAACATGGTCAAGACTCCCCAGGTTCCCCTACCTATGTTTTCAAATAGTGTGCTGAATTATTTCATACTCAAAAATGAGTGCATACCTCGGTTAATACTCAATTTTGAAATTATTACATATTCAAACATGAACACAAATACATAAAAATGAACACATGCTTATTTGAGTATTTGATGAGTATTTGAATGTTTCAAATTTGAATACCATATAGTCGGAGCCATTTTGACTCTGCGATATGTTCAAGTTTGAGTACTTTTTCGTCATTTTTGAAATTGTTTTTAGAGTCTACTAAGTTGTGTTTGTTCCAATACTTTAATTTGGTGCTTATGAGTAGCCTTGAAAAAAAAAAAAAAAAAAAAATTGCACTTTTAACCATAAAACCAGTAGAATGAACAAAGACCGACAAAAGTTATAAAATTTGGAAGCTATTAGAAAAAAGTTTTAGACGCCAGACAAAATATTTCTCAAAGTTTACAAAAAAATTCAATGTAGTGTGGCTTTTGAAAGATTAATATGCTGAACGAACTAGTTGCCAAGATATTGGTAATCGCTTGAGATTTTTCGGTCCCCGAGAATGAAAAACGTAATATTGTGCGAAGCATAGTTAAACCGTTAAGCCTGAAATGTACATGATTGCCTTTACATCTATACTACCGTACTTAGCACAAAAGTGCTATCTGCAGTCGAACTCAAACTAAGAAATTGCTTTTTAAAATTTGACTCCTCCGTATGCTTAATTCAGGTGCTGCTTTGTCAGGAATTTGTAAATATATTTCCCATTCACTAATAACCGTAAAACTTTGTATTTAGGTGAAACACGCAACAAAGAACCACCTAATGACAATAACTCAATTTTGGTTCAAAGTGCAGATACAACTTTTGTACTTAGCACGGCAGTATACTGTATTTTGTACAAAACTAAAATTTGAGTGCAGGTATTGCCGCGGGTTACAATATTATGAAACAACCATAGCAAAGAAACTTACAGCACGTGAAAATAGATTTGAGAAGCAATAGCGAAACTGAACTCAAAAAAAAAAAAAAAAAAAAAAAAAAAAAAAAAAAAAATAATAATAACGATAAAAAAAAATCATTTATATTTTGTGCGCAAGTGTGTGGTATTTTTGTTCTACTTTGTAGGGAAAAAACGAAACAAAATACACTGAAATTATTAACCCAGAACTGGTGACGCTATTTTTTTTTTTTTTTTTTTGTGACTAAGAGGTGAGGGAGGAGTGTATTAGAACCCCTTTTAAGGACAGATCGTCCTTTCCGACATTTTGGATCCACCCTTGTTTCAAATATTTGAACATCAGTTACGTCATTATTGTTATTGATTGCTCCATCGTAAAAATAGTTGATGAAAAGTTGAGTAAAACGCCAGTTTGAAAAAATCTTAACAAGATAATGTTTTTCTTAAACTTAATAATCAGTTACGTGGAAAATTTTCCACCATACCTCACTTTTTTAAATCTAAATTAACGAAATCTTTTATTACACATACCCGTTTTTGTACACATACCAATGCTTCCACAAATGCACTTTTGAAGCCAGATTGTCAGATGAGTCGGCTACCATTACACAGTGGCATTAAGGTGTATTTAACCTCTTGACTAGGAATTTTAAATCGTTGTCACTGGCTACTAAAGTAGCAAAAAATGGAAGGCATTTTTTAAATGAGTATACCCAGATCAAAAAGTGAAACACCTATTCCCTATTTATAATATTAACAACAAATTAAGGGACTATGATACACAACCTCTCGAAAAACAAAGTTTCAAGACATACTTTTTTAATATAAAGATACACCAAAGATATTTAACATTTTTTAAAACATATCTTGTATTTGGTAATATTTGAATGAAAGTAAATGGAAGAACTCAACAAGCCTTGGTTTATTTATCAGTCAGAGATTTCTGTCGCCTGAAACGAATATTTTTCAGAGAATTAGTAAATGCAAAAGGTCGTAAACGCGAAAATTATTTACCGAAAAAACATTTTTAAAAAATGTAAATAAAAAATCGCGAACGTAAAAACGGATCATTTTTAAATGTAAACAGATGTAAAAAAGTCTTTTTGACGTTTTTTACATCTGATTTTGTTGCTTTAAATAAAAATGTTCAATATAAAATAAAAGACAAAAAAAAAAAAAAAGAGTTAGTTGTCGCCAGACATGGTCGCCAATTTTGGCGACTGTAATTTGATTTATTTTGGTAGCCATTTTCAACAAAATGGTCTTCGGTTGGAGACGAAATCCGCGAATCTACAGCTTTAATTTAACCCCGATATTATTATTTCTAGTGCACTCCACAAAATTTAGCAAATAAAAGTAGTAACATTTCCTATTTTTTTTGTGTTTTTTATAAATATACAACTGAAATAGTATCGTAAGTGAAATACATGCTCATATAAAGCCATATATCGTTGCCTCAGAGCAACACTAAGACATCTAATCCCAGAACCCCCAGAGGCGACGATATGCAAACAATATAAAATGTTTGGGAGCAGAAGTCTAACCCTACTGGGAAATAAGAAGACGTTCCACCTTTCTAGTCAATGGTTAAAAGGGAAAAAACTATGCAACATAACCTATTAAAAAGTTAGTCGAATCTTGTTACGTTCACGTAAATTGTTGCTTAAAAACGGAATTGAACAAAAAAAAAAAAAAAAAGCCCGTGATGAATTAAAATATGAAACATAACTTTGGCATTAAAAAATAGTAGGTTTGGTTTATTATGCGGAATAAAAGACATTTTCTCTGTGAAATATTCACTGAGTTTAACACAGTGAATTCGGAATAAATCGCGGAAACCATTAATTTCTCGGTAAAATTACATTTAAATACATTAAATAGAAAGCACTTAAATCTTCCAACAGATTTTCAAGACGTAATTGTGCAAGTCACTTCTTCACGTGTCACTGAACACGAGAACTCGTCTGTCTCAAAGGCTGGTTAATCAATTCAAGACAAAATTGAGGATCGTAAGTAAAATATTTTTAACTTCCTCAAGAAGTCATTTGGGAAAATCAATCTATCAATGCTTTTATGGCTGAGGTTATATTAGCGCGGATATATTAAATTAGATTTTTAATGCGCTCATTAAGTTGCCTTGAAGGGAACTGAGAAACATTTTTGATACAAACAATTAACATAATTGGATTATCAACGTGGATTTTTCTTGTGCTTTGCATGTGTTTTTGATTAACTTTCTTAATTTAATTGACAGCATAACGGTGCGCGGGAACAACAAAAGGCATTCTTGAAACAGAATTTTCAAACACTTGCAAAAAGTTCCTCTTTTTGGAAATAATATTTTTTATTGAATGAACCCCGATGTGAGGTCAAGCCCCCCCCCCCCCATCACCATCTTATAAGGTCAATACAAATAGTATAATTGGAATTCGTAACTAAAGCTGGTTAGGAGAGCAGAAGCTGGGCATTTATTGAAAATAATTTTAGTTCGTATGCACGAATTTTAATATTACTACATATTACCATTTTGAACATGTTATCAGAACATATGAAATCAAAGAACTAAATTACACAAATCAATTTAAGACTAGAGTGCATAGCTCGCTTCACTAACCAACTACTGTGGTTCAAAGCCACTTGCGGCGAGTGACAACTGATGATTTCAATGCTTTTCAAAGCGAAAGGACATCCTCAGGGCTAGATGTCCGGCCGCTTATGGTTTAGAAGGGTGTCAGGGCGAATCGCTTTCTCTGGATATCCTGCATCCAGGTACCAGTATTGACCGGGTAGAGTTTGCCAATCCAGAAGAGATAAAGTTATAGACACATGCACAGACAGACGCGCCATAGGTTTCAATAGTGTAGATAATTTAGGCATTTAGAGTCTAGGTGAGGTTGGCATGAAATACCAGGAACTTGCACAATATCAATTTGAGGGCTACCACTGTTTGTCCTTGATGCGTTTTTGAATTTTTCGTTGTAACTGTTATAAAGCACCTTCCGGGTCACTTCCAATGCTTTGCGCGACATTATGACTTGATGTACGCCAATGCTGAAAATACAGGCTCAGAGACATAAGATAAAAACTGCACCAAAAACTTCAAGAAAAAGACGGGACGCGGGCGATAATACCGAAAATATTTAAATGTGAACACAAAATTGAAAAAATTATATTTCGTCGCCTCAGAGCAACAGTAGGTGTGTATAACTATCTTGGTGTTATTCCTGGGATTAGATGTCTTAGTGTTGCTCTGAGGCGACGATTTGTATTTACTTTTTTTCTTGATTTTTTAAAACAGTCACGCCAAGTTTTCCTTAAAATTCTCTCCAACGCCTTCCAGTTTGAGAGTCCCTGTTTCAGACTATTGTTTTTAGCTTCATTTCTTTTGTATTTACCTAGACCCTATAGTTATGCTTAGCTTTATTTTTAAGACACACATTTCTTCGCTCTCATTATTTTAAGTCAAAAAAAAAAAAAAACTTTTATCGTGCTTTAAAAGCTAAATTTCAACGCACCTCAGTATTTTAACTTTATTATTTTACCACATATGAGGCAGTGAGAAGCAAAGGAATGTAAGTCAAATAGACTTGATAACATTTTGAGGAAAACGCGTTTAAAGTGCAGATTCTAGGTAGGCTTTCACTGATTTTTATTTTCTAAATCATGCTGTATATTAAGAACCTACCACGGCTACTAATACCATCTCTTGCCCAAAACAGAGGAGAGGTTATCCCCATATTTTTTTTAACATTTTAGCATTTACATCCCTTTTTCATCGCCTCAACTTGTTTAACCTCATTATTTTACTTGCGAATCAATCTTTCGCAATCGGGAACTAAATGTTAACATAGCATCTTACGAAAAACATTCTGAAACAAATTTGTTAGTGGATAAAAAATAAATGTAGTATCTATATGTACTTTTCTTTTTAAAAATAATTTAGTTTAGAAGAGCGATTTTCAATCGTTTGTCCGGGGGGTCGTTAGGGGCCATTCAATTACGTAATGATGATTTTGGCAATTTTAGACCCCCTCCCCCCGTGTAAGGATACGTAAGATTTTTCAAACTCCTCCCCCCTATTCTTACGTAACATTCCATTTCGTTTTTCAAAATAATAAAATAACGAATCTTACATCACTGGAATTGTTATTAAATTCACTATTATTAAATTAAACCTTTTTGTGTAAAGAAATAATTACTAAAAAGCTGGAATTTAGACTGAATGTTTTTTCGACATTTTTTTTTGCATATGATGCGATCTAATTAAAAGTAAAACAGGTCATACAATTCTTTTATTGTATTTTACTGTTCGTTCTTTGTCAAGCAAATAGAAAACAGCTGACCCTAATACGTTTTTTTACCTTTTAGACGCAAATGAAATATGATCACTGCCAAACCACTTGATCGCGCGATTTCTAATATAAAATATCGACTTGGAAAATATTACGCGAGAATTGGTTTGAACCCCTCTCCCCCAAGTAAAAGGGTTTGTGGAGATTTTCCCACCCCCTTCCCCTCTGGACACTTACGTAATTAATGAATGGCCCCTTAAAGGTTCCGTGGAAAACTTTAACCAGTCCTGTGAGTTTACTTGTATGTGCGAAAGAAGTTTTCTAGTTGAACAAAAGATGATAATGAAATTCTGTACGAAATATTTTACACTAATGTCGTAATTTTAGAATAAAGAATCTATAATTTAATCATTGATGGATTGAAAGATGCTCACATTTGTCCCGTTTTGTTGAAAAAAGGCGACTGGATTTTATTTTTTTAAATGTTATTTCGTTATCTTGGTGATTCAAAGGTTTATTTACTTATATATTATTAGTGAAATCATTGCTTGTCTTTAATTTACGTACTGTTGTAAATATAGTGTAGGAAAACTGCTATTTCTAATTTATCCGGTAGTTTTTTAAATTTGTTTTTCAGCAAAAAGAAGACCATCGGTTCGCGAAATGCTTTCTTTCATTTTACCCGATTCATGAGCCGAAAACGGTTGAGAAAGGCCGGTATGGATGATACAGAACAGAAAGCCAGATGTATCCCACGCATACATTAGCAAAATGTACAGTGTAGAAATAAGATATATTAATTATTTTAAGTAGGTTCAATGAATCGTTCCAGTCCAATAAATTGTAGCACTTAAAATCAACTAAGATAATTAATGTCTTAAAATTCGGACAAAAAATAATAGCACATTAATTCAAATATTTAGTATAGGAAAAATTCCTCGACTTTCTTAGCTTAAAATGAAAAGTCAGAAACAGAAAAATAAGTTTCGATACCAGAAATGTGTTTGAATAATATATAAAAACTTCAAAACCAAAAAGATTTTACATTTCTCAACATTCAAAATGTCACAACTGTCAATTGATAGAAAAATACATTTATTAAAGGAAATTCTACCGAAATTGTGATAAGTTTAATATTCTTTCGTTTGAAACAACAATTCGATATTTTTCAAACCTTTCTTCCAGAGATAATCTTAAAAAGTTTTCTATTCTTCTTGACAGGTGTATATTCTCTATACTTCAACATTTCTACGTTAGACAGGTAACTTTTTCTCTTACTTTTTTCCGACGAAAGCCTTTTTTTCTTCTCAATTTTACCAAACGACGCATTTTTCTTCTAAATAAAGATGGAAGGTCCTTTTTTACTTTACAAAGTGCAACATTTTTTATGAAACAGTTAGTTGCAATATATATTTTGTCATACGTGAAAAGAACTTTACCAAAACAGCTACACGCAGGAACTAGTTAAGACGAGATGGGAGAAAAATCGACATTCGTGCATCAAAAAGTAGTCATTGCTTAATTAAACAGCAATGTTATTGATGCAAGAATTTCGCAAAGCATTCATACACGTGTTTCGAAGCTACAAAAACCCTTCATTAAGAACAGAAAATTAGTTTTAGAATGCAAGTCAATTAACTAAATTGTAGTTTAAAATAAGAAATAAGATTGTATAATAGCACAAAATTGCATATTGCTTCAGGCACACGTTTTTTGTCGGATGATTTTTCACCCATAAACTAATTTATTTTTCATTGAAAAAGGGGTTCCTAGTAACCCCGAAACACATGTCTGCAGTAGTCTGCAAATTTGTGCAGTTATATATACGTTATTTTTCTTTTTCAGCACAAAGGTATTTTTTGAACTTTAAACTGTGCTTTGTTTATTTCCTACTCAAGCTCAAGTCTTTCTGAATTTTCAAAAGAATGTTAACTGTTCTCTGTTGACTTTCCTCCTGAATCTGATGTCTTCCTTCAGGAATAAAAGATGTTAACTCATTAACTGAGATCTGTTGACTTTCCTCCTGAATCTGATATCTTCCTACTTGAATAAAGGGGACCGTACTCTGATGACTTTTCTCTTGACTCTGATATCTTCTGCATGAATAAAGGATGTTAACTGTACTCAGATGAATTTCCCTCCTAATCTCATCTTTATCAATTAATAAAGGATGTTAACAGTACTCAGATGAATTTCCCTCTTAATCTCATCTTTATCAATTAATAAAGGATGTTAACAGTATTCTGATGACGTCCCCTGCATTTGACACTTTCCTGCATGGATCAAGGTTGTTATCTGTACTCTTCTGACTTTTCTCCTAAATCCGATATGCATCATCTCCGTGAATAAAGGACATTAAATGCACTCTGTTGACTCTCCTCCTGAATCTGATATGTTCCCACAAGGATAAAGAACGTTAACTGTACTTCGTTGACTTTAATTCTTAATCTTTTAAAAACAGGATGTTTACTGCACTTCTTTCCAAAACTGATATCTTCCTACACGAATAAAGGATGTTAATTGTTATTGACTGCTGACTTTACTCGAGAATTTGATATCTTCCTGCATGAATAAAGGATGTTAACTTCTTTCGGATAAATTACCTTATCAATATCATCTTTCTCAATTATTGATGGAGGTTGTTAACAGTAGTCTGATGACTCTTCCCCTGCATTTGACACCTTCCTGCATGGATAAAGTATGTTATCTATACTATGAGGATTTTCCTCCTGAATCTAATGTCTTCCTCAATGAACTAGGGATGCTAACTCTACTCTGATTATTTTCTCCTTAATTCATCAGTCTGCATTGATAAAGGATGTTAACTGTACTCGGATGACTTTTCCAATCTTCCTGTGCGGATAAAAGATGTTATCTGTACTATTACTGACTTGATTCTCTAAATGTTCCTCCTTAAATCATCTTTCTGTATTGATAAAGGATTGTAAACTGTTTTCTAAATCTTTTCTCCTGAATGTGATAGCTACATAGATGGACAAAGGGGATTTGTAATCCAATAAATTTCTTCCATAATATCATTTTTCTGCTTTGATAAAATATATTAACTCTACTCGGAGCAATTCACTCCTGTAGCTCATGTCTTCCTGCATTGATAAAGAATGTTAACTGTACCTGATGCATTTTGACACAATCCAATATCCAAAGTTGCTGCTTAACTTAACATCTTTTCATGCGTAAATAAGTTTGAATAATCGAGTTTAATATTGAGTAGTAGTTTTGATTAAAAAGAATGTACCGTGAAACCTGTGTAAGTTGACCACTTGTGGTACACTACTTTAGTAGTCTACTTAAACAGGTGGTCAACTTATAGAGGTTGAATTATATGGTATAGATCTAATTCTGTGCCCAAAAATAGCGGTCAACTTACAAGAGCGGTCAACTGTAGGCCAACTAAAGGTTTTACTGTACTAATAAGTAAGGAAAATCAAAAAGAGAATGTAACTTTATAGAAGAGACGATGCGAAACGTAATTGGTATAGAATACGAGTTTGACAAGATATTAAGCGTTCTATGCACTTTCAGCAATTTTATTTTTGCCTTTGCAATAACTGTTTCGATTTTTTAGCAATAATTTTAATTTTCTTATTTGGATCAAAAATTCCCTACCCTTCTAGTCATTAAACAGTCAAAACAGAAAACAAGCAGAATCATTGCTGCCAACTTTTATGAAATGAAGTGGATTAACGATGAAATCCACTTTTTGGCGTGTTTCCCGATTTAGCAATCTAATTTCTCTCAATATTTAACTCAAAACTTTTTAAATAATGCCATTGGAATTACTATTTGTTGCCAAGAATCAAGAATGTTATCTTTTATATTTAATGTGTCACACTCGTGCGATTGCTTGAATCTTGGCACAAGTAGAGCCAGAGAAATATCAATAAAAACATCCTAAAAAGAAACCTTTCTCCGAATAAACTAGTTGGAAGAGAGTTCAATTTTAAACAAGACAAAAAGATATTTATTTATGTCTTCAAGCTATCTAGAATCCCCATATGTATCAGCTCAAGTAGAAAGTGATTTTCGAAAACTAAGTAAAAATTTAAAAAGTATTGATAATATTATAATTTACTTTAGTACAAAATGTTGAAATTTAACCCCCTTCTCCATTTTTGCATTAAGGATGACAGCTCACAGAAAAACTCATGAACTAATGCATATGCTATACATCAATTCCAAACCCAAACGAAAAACTAGAACACAAAATCTCAATGAAAAGCGTGGTAATACTAATTATCATTCAGAAAAAAAAATTGCAATCAAATCAAAACCTAAGACAGACAAACCCAAATAAAAAACTAGAGTGCAAATTCTCAAATTAGTATTGTCATGCTATTCATTATCATCCAGAAAAAAATGCAATCAAACCAAAACCTAAGACAGAGAGAGAAAAAAAAAGTGATTTAATGCAAAATTTGCATTTCACATGACTGTGTTTAAATTTAAAAAAGAAAGAAACCACACACACAGATTAATTTTTTAGAAGCTTTTTTTTTTTCTGAAATGAAACGATCTTATGCAGCAAGTTTTTTTTTTTTTTTAAGTTTAAGTACGAACTTAATACGATTACAACAAATAGTATTTTATTTTCATAAAAAATACTCAGTATTTTCTGAGGGAATCTCCCAAAAAGGAAAGTAACGAAGATTTTAACAGTATTATCCAAGCTTTCTAATACAAAAACCACTTTTCGTGTCCGCTTCACTAAAACCAAAATACTTTCTCAATCCACTTCAATACCGCAAAAGCCTGGAGAAAGTTCGAAAAAAAAAAAAAAGAAATCTGATCTATCGTTCCTTTTAAACACAATCGACAAATCTTCGCAAAATGATACATTACTTGGTCAAAAGATTTTGTACGAAAGTTAATTTTCCTGAACGTTGCAACAAGTTTCAAATTTCACATGACGTTAGTGGGAAGTAGAAGAAAAAAAAAAAAGCGATTTATTTTATCGCTTGATTTATTGCTTGTTCCCTAATGCAAACGTATTGAAAAGCGTTTTACAAAAACATGGCTTTACATTTAATGAATTTGACACTTGAATTGAAAAGAACATGAATTTGCTTTTAACGCAGTGGTTGGCACATGCATTTAGAATAAATTGATACATTCTAAAACTATTTTGTATGAAGTTATTTCTACTGCAACGCCTACCCAATATCTTAGGCTCACTACGTGATTCATACTGAATAACAGTTAAATTTACGATGCTAGCAATAAAAATACTTACGATTGTTTTTACTCATAATAAACATGATTTTATGAAAATGTCAAACATTATTTTCAAAAAAAAAAAAAAAAAAAAAAACACCGTTTTGTTCTGTACTAAAGCAAACAAGGAAAATATTCCAGAATAAAAGAAATCGAACCAAAACTTGCAAAACGTGAAAGAAACTAAATATTAACACCATTTCTCACTTGAAACCTTTGAATTATGAGTAAATTTAAATTTATAAAGAGCATAAAATTTCTATCTGAGTTGCATTCTTTTACAAGTAAAAATCAAATGGAATATTGAAGTGAGTTCGTGTGAATAAGGAAGATTATGACAATCAATATCGTCTGCTTATTTTCAATTTAAATTTGTATAATTTACGTAAATTACCTGTAATTTCGCATACATTGAATAGACATTGATAGAAAATTATGACTAAAGATTTTATTTATTCTTTTGTAGAAAAAACTATTGGTTTTATTGACGATTAGTAAAACACTTCCTTTGTTAAAGGTTACAAATTGTGTACTTGATCTACCTGTGTATAACACTGTTACACTTTTGCCATATCTTAACTTAAGTTCATCAGTTTTAGAACACTTCACAGTTCTTAGAAAGTTTAATTCCATACATTTCAGTAAATTTTATCGCTGTAAAAACCAAAATTATTATAGTAGTTGTTAGTTATTATTGTTTTTTTTTTTTTGACATTTCAGTTAAAAATTTCAAACTCAATATTTTACAAAATGTCCCTTGAAACAACGTACAATTACAGAAGCTTTTTGTTTTAAAGCTTTTCTTCAAAAAAATTTTTCGAAAAAAAAAATATGCCTATTAAATTTAATTTTATTCATATTTTTTTCTAACGTTCAAGATTATTCAATTCCTGAAAAACTTTCTGTATTTTTATTATTGTTACTAGTTGTTTATTTGCTATTGAAAATCACTTGTTTTATGTTCAGCTTAAGTTTACCCCTCAAAGAAATACTTTATTTTCAAGGATTGTGATATGAAGCGATAGCACAATAGCGAGAGGATGGGTTGTTTTCACTGCAGGCAAACTAAGCTGGCAAAGAAACACTTTTTACAGAGTTCGGTCAGTTTACTGAGAATTTACATGCACAAGGATCAGGGCTGCCCTATTCGTGACTTGGCGACATAACATGCATATAAATAAATCTTTAAACTTCAGATTATTCCCAGCACCAAATATATTGCAACAGTTTTCTTTTTTGTTTTGTTTGTATCTTACCTTGTGCGATAAAAATACTGTTATTTTTCGGAGGAGGAAAATTTATTTTGGAGGAGTGAAAAATACGAAACTAGTGAAGATCATAACAGGAATCAATTAAATAGAAAAACCATTTTTCTAACCAGGACACCACATGAATAGTGGCAAAATGAAAAAAATTCAAACAAGTAGCAACTGAAAGCGCACAGTGAAACATGTCTTCGCACGCATAAACCATTTGTCTTCGTCCTCCCATTATCGAAATATGACGTCTTAGGCCGATTTCGCTGTCTGCATGTGGCAGAACATCCAACTGTAGAGCGTGAAAAAGATGTCTACCATTTAATGAAAAATGTACTCGATTTTGAGAATGGGGAATAATGCGCTCTTATCATTGGTTGAATTGCCTTGTCAATCAATCATCTTTCACCACCTACAGGTTCGGAAGTTATATTAATATATACAAGGTGTTCCGTTTTAACATGCAAGATCTCTATTTTCGCAACCGTTAGTCCTAGGTGCATACTTCCGATTGAAAAAATGTTCAAAATCAAATGCGGAGTTCAGATATTGAAAGTTTGAAGCAAAAATAAAAATAAGTCAAAAAATACAAAATTAAATTTTTTGTACGTGCTCCAAGTCCCCTAACTTATGCTTAGAGAAATAATCTCCATTGAAAAAACTATTACTGACAAAAAAAAATCACATTTGTGAGACCAAAACTCAAGGGGATAGTCCAATTCAAATTTTTAAGGGACCGTACAGAAGATAAGATTGGAACTTATCGCCCTTTCAGAAGAATGACAGGTTGCTGAAGTAATATTAAACAAGTTATTTATATATCATTTTTAATTCATTCATTCCTATTAAGGCGCCTGACCTGTTTAGTGGTCAGAGAAGCCTAAATGCGACAGGAAGGTCCGGGTTCGAATCCCGTCTCGGGTATGGACGTGCTTTCTCTCTCCTGTCCTTTTCCTTCCTCTGTGTGTATGTGTTGTTATTCTGTGAATGATTGCCTACCCTATAAACGGGTCCTTATGGCTCGCGTGTACTGTAGAAGTCGGACTTCTACAATACACCAAATTACGGTACGGTTGGAAAAGTAAAGCAGCGCACCCAAAATTGCCAGTCTAGCTGGCATACGACAAAAACAACAACATTGCTATTCAAAAATTCAGGTAAATGTTATGCCAAGATACGCAGAAACACACTGCAAAACCTCGAACAATTTGAGAAACCACACTCTGCACAAACATATAATCTTAAACAATTGTTAACTGCTATATTTTCCCTCAAAAGGTGTTATTGAAGGCGAGTGTATTGTGGTGTAAGTCACAAAACGCTGCATTTCATATCTCGGTGAATATTATTCGTACTAATGTCTACCCTTTTGTGTTGGAATTATTTTTCAATGGAGATTATTTCCCTAAAGATAAGGTATGGGACTTGGGGCCCGTATAAAAAGTTAAATTTTGTATTTTTTGACTCATTTTTATTTTCAATATCTAAACTCTGCATCTGATTTTGAACATTTTTGCAACTGGAAGTATGCATCTAGGATTAACGGTTGCGAAAATAAAGGTCTTGCAGGTAAAAACGGAACACCCTATATATATTTTTAACTCGCCAAAAAAATATTGTTTGCAGATCCGAGACAAAGTCATGCAAAAATAAAGCGACCTGTTAACTCGATTTCACCTAACTGGAAAACATTTTATTTACACTCACCATTAACCACTGACGTCATCAAATTGACTGTTCGGGTTAAATAATAATCATATTCGACCCTGACGGAAGTAAAGTTACACCTTCCAAAGTAAATTTTCTTCAATATTTCATGTTGGTGGCTATACTCCACAAAATATTAATTTTTAAGACTCAAAAAGTGTTGCCATACCACCACTTGAAAAAGTAAAGCTAAAAAAAACTATCACATACAACGGTGAACGTATATAAACTAGGTTATAATTCCTCTAAAAAAATTACGATTGAAATTCATTAAAAAAAAGTTCTATCTTTACTAGTAATGAAGCGGAAATTCTGTGTGTCTGGATGTCTGTTACGTGCATAGCGCCTAGATCGTTCGACCGATTTTCATGAAATTTGGCACAGAAATAGTTTGTAGCATAGGGTGAGCATCTCGAAGCGATTTTTCAAAAATTCGATTTTATTCTTTTTCTATTCCAATTTTAAGAACATTTAACCGAGCAAATTATCATAATGTGGACGATTAATTTACCAAATTATAATAACGTGGAACCGTAACATGGGAAAGCAAATGAACATAGCAAATTGGCTATGTATATTTACAAATTACGTGTATATTTACAAATACCATTATTTGTAAATATACAGGCGAACCAAATGACCTTTTAGTTTTCTACTACGGGTAAAACCTTGCGGGTACCACTAGTTACTAAATAAACTAGTTTAACTCCATCTGCTGCTATTTTTCTCATACACGAATATGTGTATCAGAAAAATAAATTCGAGATTCGATTTTCGAAGTTTCGTGTTCATTTTCTAAAAGCCCCACCTGCAAAAAAAGTAATTTTTTTTTCTTTCCCACCTCTTCAAACTGTAGTTGCGGACGCATCAACTAAAATTGTTGAGGAATTTCGTGCAGTGAAGAATTACCGGCGTTGTTGTTGGACAGATGCCAAGAAAAGTACTTCCATTAGTGAAAAAGATCGAATAGTCTATCATTTAACGGATATATTTTTTTTTCTTTTAGTCAGGAGATCTTTTAAAGGAGTTCTAGAATTGTAGTTCATTGTTGTTTGATTCGTATCATGTAATTAATTGCCGTGAGAATTAGTGCAAAGAGCCGTATTTATTGTCTTGTGGATCTTTCTTCCTTTCTTTCAATTAAAAATTAACTTCTAATCTAACTTTTAAACTTCTATTTAACTTTCGATTAAAAATTTTTTTGATTTGTAGGATTTCATCGAGATTTACTATCAATGCAAGAACTTTTAATTGGAAGAATATTTGAGTGAACAACAATTTTTAAAAAGACATTGTGAAATAGTGTTTGCTGTTTAGGCATTTCACATCAAGTGGTCCAATTTCCAAAATCTTAACTATCTGGGGTTAACTAAAGCTAGCACATCAGCGGAACTAGCGCCAAGTTTTAAGAAAAAATTTCAATTCTTGAAATTACAAGCATCCAAACACACGGAAGAATACGAAGTTCTGTAAAGCCAAATGGTAAAAGATTTGCAGAAACGGTTAACTTTCACAAACGAACAAAATTATTCAACCATTCACTTGCAGGGTTGCCAACCTTGGGAAAATAATTTGAGCAGCATCTGTGGTGATTTTGAGGAGCAAATGGGTCGTTTTAAAAATTTTAAAAAAGTATTTTTTTCTGAAAGAGCATGCTTAAAAACATAGGGTCTGACCATTTTTTAAATAATTTGTTTAAGTTTAATATTTTTAAAAAATCACTTGAACCGGTGCGCTTTCATTGTTTACGCATCTGCCGGTGACATCACAAAGGATGAAATGCCATTCAGTGTTGCCATTCAGAGCAAAATATTTAATTCGCATCGTTTTTCACCTGTATTGGCAACGATATGGTTGATAGCAAGCGTAGAGACTAATTTTAATTCGCTTCTTGATTATCTTAAGGTGGAAACGCGGTAGAAAGATGCGCCAAAGAGCATCATTTGTGACGTCATCAAGACCACGCCTTGTTTGAAAAATCGGACACTTTAAAAAATTAAAAAAAAAACTGTTGGGAAAATGCAAGTATTTTCTCGGTCCATGTTATTTTATTTATTTTTGCTTATTCTATCAATTTCAGCGATAAAAGTACTACTTTTGACTGAAGGAAACAGCCCCATTGAAATTTTGCGGGGCAGTTTGGTATTTTGCACAAAATTCAATAAAAAAACTAAAACCACTTATCTAAAATTGTTTTTCAGCTTTGATAATCAGTGTAAGCACTAGCATAAAAAAAACTACTTTAAACACTCTGTGATGCTTGAAAACGCTCGGTCGGGAAATGCGGAGCAATATAACTTTTTTTGCAGAGCTGCGGAATTACGCTATTTTTGTGCAGCAACTCCGCAAGATGCGGAGCAGTTAGCAACCCTGCACTTGCATAAAATATCAGCTAATCCTTTTGCGGAAAAGAATTGAAAACTTTTGAATGAAAGTAGAAACTAATACTTTCGAGTAAAAGCAACAACTAGTAGTTCTTTTGAATGAAAATATCAACCATTATTTTGAAAAAAAAAAAAAAAAAAAACTATCAAGCCCAGTGAACAGACGCGTGACGAATTTGTGTAGTGCAGAAATACGCCTTGCGTTGAAATGGCAATCTATTCTCCTAAACCATATTTTCTTGGTTATTTTTGAAAATCCGAACAATCTATGGTCAAATTTGTACGACTTTTTAACGTTCAATTGTAGTTGATACTATTTTTGGATGACTTATACCACTCTTATTCCACCCACATTTATTTCCCATTTTTATTGAACAAATCCAGATTTCCAGTACACAAATGAGAGCAGACTTTTGTTAAATTCTGTTAAAAGCGTAACTACACACCGTTGCGTTATGTACTGTATTGTATGGCATGAATATTGTTCAGCTAATTTATTTTATTAAATGGTATACTATTTTTCAAAACGGCATTTGGTTATTTTTGAAAATCCAAAAAATTTGAAACCCAGAATTTCTCATGGTCCCAATTAGTTCGAATCTTTGACGTTCTACTGTACTCGAAACTATGTTTAGGTGACTTGTACCACTTTTTATTCTAACTACGAAAAATTCTTCGCCCACTTTTATTTCCAAGTTCGGTTGAACAAATCCAGAAGCGCGGAACTTTAAAACTGTCAATCACAATTTCCATCAGACCACCCATCGTTCGACCACATAGAAATCTAAATAATCCCTCGAGTAGCAGAACGAGAAAGGTTTAACTGTTCGAAAATCAGATGGTATTTCTCAAAGCCTAGAGAAGGCGCAGTAAAACTATCGTAAAACATTACGTGGGTGTTTGAAGAAAATAACTTTATTTTGGTTTGAAGCATATCTTTTATTATTCAGCTTAAGAGAAACAGCTGGGTACATACAGAGAATGGAACTGTTGCCAAAACGTAAATCGTAAAACCAGGATTAAAATTTTTCTGTGTTTATGCTGGTGTTGAACTCTTTTTATGAAACAAACAAAGTAAATATTCATGAACACGATGACAGACACAGTCCAAAATGTAATCCCCTAAACATAAGCTTGTTATTTAGATATGAGTCAACCTATACAAGGTTTCATCAATTTTTAGAAGCCATTGCTATCTTTGAAAAACTGCCTCTTCGTCGATAGAACAGAAACACACTTCGCTGTCCACTTTTTCTTCGATCTCAATTTCTTTGTAATACTTTTATATATTTTAAATTCATTCCTTGCACATATTTTAATTAAAATAAAAAAAACTTTAAAAAGAAAAAAAATCGCTTTAACTCTTTAAGTAAATTTATTTCAGTTTCTTTTATGCAAACATAGATAAAAATATTGCTGTCTTAAAAAACCTGAACACGAGCAAAGCTTTTTGCTTTTATTTTCTCCCTTTAGCACACATCGAATTAAATAAGTTATTATTCTACCCACAGCCCTTTTCAAAAACTATAGTGATTATTATTTTTTTCATAATTCATTTAAAGAATTGAAGTATTTGAATTGAGTTCTATTCTCTCATTTCCTTCTAAAACTTGAAATTGGTTGCTTAAGGTTCGTATAATTTTTTTCACTGTCCCTTTAAAAATGTATTGACATGAAATTGAATATTCTTAACGTTATTTTTCTAAAGTTGGTTATCGATTAAAAAAACTAGAATGTCTTTTTTAATTAATTCTCTGAGAAGTTTAAGAAAATAAATAAAATCGCTAAATAAATAAAAGCATATAAAAGTTCTAAACATCCTGTAAAAATATGTTAAAAAAATAAGTCAAAAATTAAATCAACTAATTCAATACCACTTACTTTTAAAATTTTGAAAAAGAAAAGAAGGGTTTTTATCAGAGCATTTAACGACATCTATCCGAAATTGGTTACCTATAATTTTAAGAGAAACTATTTCAAAACCCCTTTTCTTACTTCCTACTTCCGTGTAAATGTTTAAGAAAATGGATAAATTAATAAAGAATAATAGGAACATAGGGAAAAGGTTAAGTATCCAGTGAATTTATCGTTAAAAACCAAAACCAGTAAAAAATGAAATTTCAATAGTACATGCTTAAAAATTTATAAAAATTGGAAAAAACAAATTTGCTAGAGAAATTGTTTTACATACTTTTGTTTAGCCAACTTTCTTGTAAAAATTTAAGTAAATAAATAAAATATCTTTAAAAAAAACATAGAAAAAAGCTAAATATCTCTTAAATTACGCGTTAAAAACAAAAATAAGTCAAAATGAAATAAATTAACTGAATACATAGTTGAAAAACTTAAAAAAACATGAACATTATAGGTCTCCGAATGTGGGTGTCGGTGTAACAATTCACATTTGAATTCACATTTGCGTGCATTCATTCATCATCACCATTGAATAACTGGAATCGAACAACGCAATTTTCTAAATTTTATCACTCATACATAAAATAATTACTCCATGAAAACTCGAAATTCATTATTTGTAAACGTATTGTTGATTTTAAAAAAAAAGGAAGTCTTCACTAAACGTGTGCATAATGCGCCTTGACTACGATGGATAAAAAAATCAAATAACGAGGAAAATTCTGCGAGTATATGAATTATCGATGTAAGTGATTTATATTAAGCTACAAATTTGATTTGGTTTCTCATTTTCTTAGTTGTACATCAGAGCAGCAGTGTTCCCTGTAATACGCGCTCTACCGTGGAATGTCACCAATTTCACACAAGGTGTGGAGAAAAACCAAACGTGGTAGAATAAAACTAACTACAATGGGGTTGTTTCCATTAGTCAAAAGACTTTTAATCACTAAAGTTGATAGAATGAGCAAAAAAAAAAAAAAAGAAAGAAAACGATATGGAGCGAGGAAAATCTTATTTTCAAAACGTTTAATTTTAATTAGTTTTTTTTTTTTTAAATGTCCGATTTATCAAATAAGGTGTGGTCTTTATGCGTCACAAGTGATGAACTTTGATTTGCATTCCACTGGCGCATTAAATGTTTACGCTTGCTGTCTACCGCTCTTCCAGGTCATGATAATTCAGAAGCGAATGAAATATTGACCCCTACGCTTGCTATGAACTATATCGTTGCCACTGCATGCGAGTAAAGAAGCGAATTAAATATTGTGCTCTGCGCTAATGGCATCAGGGAATGGCATTTCATCACTTGTGATGTCATGTGTAGAAGTGTAAAAAAAGGAGATTGAATCTGCGCTCCGATTAAAATAATTTTGAAATATATTAAACTTTGTTAAATTATTTAAAAAGTGTTCAAATCCTATGTTTTTAAACATGCTCTTTCAAAACAAAAAAAAAAAAAAGTTTAAAATTTCGGAAACGATTTCCTTCAAAAATCAGCATGCCTATCTTGTTTTAAAAGAACACAAAAAATGAATCTAGTAGAAATTCTGTTCAAAATCATTCCACTATATCAACATTTTGTCCCGCATTTTTTTTTTAATTTTATTTAACACCAACTAGACATTCTATCCATTAAAACCACAGCTTCAACATTGAAATAATATTATTCCAAGAACAGCGAACCAATGTTAGAAGTGTATCGATTTTTTCCTACGCATTCTCGTCCTATATTTGACATTTAAATAAATCTCCTGATAAATATACATGCTGCAAGTCTTTTTTCTCTTAAAAAACGGAATTCATATCGAAGAAAAAGAAAATCGTTCAAAGAGAATTTTCAAGTGTAATATCATTCAAATCAGATACAGATGGTTTTAAATGTGTTTATAAAATCGCATTATTACTTTCCATACTTTGACGTGTAGAGACGGGTAATCCAGTTGTTAAAAGCGAACATTTATTGTAAATTGCAACAAAACACATTACCATTAAAAGAAATAAATATAAATTAATCAGTTCCATCTCGGAATAATCTAACATTTACACACAACACATCAATCCAGATACCGCGCGCTAGCCAACTCAGCTGGAGCCTTTTAAATAAACTTTGCCAGATTTGCATGCGCTGTTTCTCTGAGTTTAGGCCGTTGCCACAGACTCCCTCACCAGTCTCACAAGACCATTGGGAGACGAAAACGTACTTTGCGGCCAAACCTTGTTGTAACTCCAGGAGTCCTTGGATTGGAATCTCCAGCAATTAAAAATGCTGGTTTTAAGCGATCGATGTGAACGATCTTTTCCTTGTCGTTCACCGAAATCAAAAAGTTCTTGTCCATCCTCTTTAGGACCTCATAAGGCCCTTCGTAAGGCGGCTGCAATGACTTTTTTACAGCATCTAAGCGCACAAAAACATGTGTACAGTTTTGCAGATCTTTAGGGATATAAATCCGTTGTTGACCATGCCGAATAGGAGTAGATGGACTTAGCGAGCTAATCAGTCTTTGAAGACGTGCAACGTAGTCAGGCATATTAGATAAAGTTTTTTCTTCATACAACTGTCCAGGTAACCGTAGAGTTGACCCATAAGTCAGCTGTGCCGCGGACGCGCCAAGGTCTTCACGTAACGTAGATCTGAGTCCCAACAGCACTAATGGAAGTGCTTCAAACCAATCGGATTTGTAACACATCAAAGCTTGCTTCAATGGTCGGTGCAATCTTTCCACCAGGCCGTTACTTTGGGGTCTGTACGGCGATGTCCTTGCTAATTTTATGCCAAGCATCTTTGATAGACTCGTAAAAAGTTCAGATTCAAACTGTCTGCCCCTGTCACATGTTATCCTTTGCGGAGTACCAAATCGAGAAACCCATGATTGTACGAAAGCACGAGCTACCGTTTCCGCTGTTATATCAGTAATTGGCACAACTTCAGGCCACCGCGTAAATCTATCCACTATAGTCAAGCAATACTTAAAATTTTGAACTTGTGTTAGTGGACCTATTATGTCTAAATGAATATGAGAAAATCTCTCATCAGGAACTAAAAATTGAACAAACGGGGATTTAGTATGCAAATGTACTTTAGTCTGCTGACACGGAACACAAGCTCTGCACCAAGCAGTTATATCTTTGTTTATATTTGGCCAGACATATTTGCTATCGATAAGACGTTTTGTAGCACGTATGCCGGGGTGAGACAAACCGTGCATTGTATCAAAAATTTTACGCCTTAGAATTTGCGGAACAAAGAATCTATTATAATTTCCTGATGTATCACAATATAGAGATTTATCGGTACCAGGCATAGGAACTTTAGCTAATTTACCACTGTACTTAATTCGTCCCTCTAAAACGTCCTGAAGTTCTTCATCCTCAGATTGTGATTTTTCCCACATTTCTATATCATCTAGAGATGAAAATGTGATCTCCGATATTCGCGATAGGCTGTCCGCAACCAAATTTCCCTTACCAGGTAAATATCTGATATCCGTAGTAAATTGAGATATGAAATCCAACTGACGGATAGTTCGGGGGGAGGATTTTTCATGTTTCCGCCGAAATGCGAAAGTTAGAGGTTTGTGGTCTACATACAAAATAAATTTCCTTGCCTCTAACATGTATCGAAAATACTGAATTGCACTATATGCTGCCAACAATTCTCTATCATAAGTTGAATATTTACATTGAGTAGCCGATAGTTTCTTTGAAAAAAAACCTAAAGGCTTGGGACCTTCGGGGGATAATTCATGCAATACACCACCCATCGCAAAATCACTGCAATCAGTTGTTAAAGCAAGTTCTGCATTAGTAGAAGGGTGATAAAGCAAAGTCGCTTCCGCTAAAGCACTTTTAATTTTTTCAAAGCTTGTTTCTGAAGCAGTATCCCACGGAATTTCCCTCTTATCTCGTTTTTTTGCTTTAATTAAAAACCTATGAAGTGGCGCTAAAATCACGGCGATATCTGGAATAAAGCGATGATAATAGTTTATCATACCCAAAAAACGTCTAAGTTCAGAAATAGTTTTGGGTTTAGGGAACTCTACCACTGCCTTCACCTTTTTTGGATCTGGCATACACCCCTTACTGTTTATCATATGTCCTAAAAAAATTATAGTTTCTTTCCCAAATTCACATTTTGATTCGTTTATAACGATCCCGTAGTTAAGGAAACGTTTAAAAATTTCTTCTAAATGCTTTTTATGCTGCTGGTGATTTTCACTCGCGATTAAAATGTCATCCAGGTATGGAAAACAGAAATTCAACCCTCTCAAAACCTCATCCAAAAAGCGTTGAAATGTTTGTGCTGCTGAACATAACCCGAAGTTTAGAAACGGAAATTCATATAACCCAAAAGGTGTTATTATAGCCGTTTTCGGAATATCAGGGGGGTTCACAGGAATCTGGTGATACGCCCTTATTAAGTCAACTTTCGAGAATATTTTTTTCCCGTGTAAAATGCTAACACAATCTTGAATGTGAGGAATTGGATATTTGTCCTGAACTGTTATACGATTTAGTGCTCTGTAATCGCCAGTTGGTCTCCAGTCATACTCGCCTTTTGGGACCATATGCAAAGGACTAGCCCAATTACTTTTTGACGGTCTACAAATCCCTTTGTCAAGCATATATTCAAATTCCTGTTTAGCTATTTGAAGTTGCGTTGGGTGTAACCGACGCGCTTTAGCTGAAACAGGGGGTCCCTCAGTCGGAATGAAATGAACTGTATTATGTTTCATTACCTTTTGTGAAAGAACATTAAGTTGTGTAATCTCAATATATTTCTTTAACAATTCTTGATATTCAGAATTCCCATAAATTGTTTTCACATTCGGAACCTCGCAAAATATCGATCGACCGCTTGCACTAAATTTAGTCACCGGATCTAAAATACGCCTTTTCTTTAAATCGACTAGCAATCCAAAATGCTGCAAAAAATCCGCCCCTATTATAGGCTTTGTAACGTCAGCTATGATAAACGGCCATCTCAATCTGCGTCCTAACCCGAAATCTAAATTTAATAACTTAGTACCGTAAGTATCAATCCCAGATCCATTTGCAGCGTACAAAGTGAATTCTTTTTTTCCGCTGTCTAAATTCAAAAAGGATTTTGGGTAACAAGAAACATCACTACCTGTGTCAATTAGATAGCTCGTTTGAGTTAAAATATCAGTGATATACAGTCTGCGACTAAATCCTTTTTTAGTAAAAGTCATAGAAACTTCCGACGATTTTGAAAAATTTGAAAATTTCGCTTCAAAAGCGCATGGTTTTACACATTTGGTAGCTTTGTCTTTAAATTTAAAATGATACCAACATAACCAATTATTCCGCTTTTCAGCTCTCAAATTAAATTTTTTACGGCCCTGAGATCGATTTGGAGACCTTGAGCGACTGCGCGTTTTTACAATTTTAGTAAGTTCGTCTACTTTCAGTTGCAATTGTTCCAACTGAATTTCAATACTAGCAGTTTGGTATTTAAAAGTTTGCTTATCAATTGAGTTTACAACCAACCCAGTATATTCGCAAATCTTGTCTGCCATTTCCGCTAACTTTTCTAAATTTTCAGAACTGACCGCTAAAATTATTTGCACTGGTACCGGTAACCTACGAAGCCAAATATTTTTTAAAAAATCATCATCTACATGCCTCTCACTTAATTCTTTCATTTTTCGTAATAACATAGATGGAGATTTGTCACCTAATTCTAAGTCTTCAATTAATGTCTTTACTTTACGACTCGGAGAAAATTCGAACTCCGCTAACAATCTTTCTTTAAGTGCGGTGTATGGTTTTTCTGGCGGCTGACATAAAATATCGGTAGCATGAGACAAAGTTTCTGCATCTAGCGACGCAACCAAATGATCGAATTTGGTTTGTTCAACCGTAACGCCAGCTAACCTAAAACTAGCTTCAAGTTGTACAAAAAATAACTTCGCATTATTAGGCCAAAAATTAGGTACTTTTACAGAAACCCTATTGCAACTTAAGTTTTCAGCACTTACTTCCTTTTGAGCCAAATTTAAATTCTTTTGTTTCCATACTAACATGAAACAACTAATAGCTTGGGTACAATGCTACACTCAAGCACCTCAAAGGACACATGCACAGAAAAGCAAGACAGTTGAAAAAAATTGAAGTTTTTCGTCGAAATAAATTACCTTCCGGCGAATTGCTGCGACCCATTCTTTCTTGAAATCATTTCGCTACCAACTGATAACTGCGTGTTCAGGTCACCAATGTAGAGACGGGTAATCCAGTTGTTAAAAGCGAACATTTATTGTAAATTGCAACAAAACACATTACCATTAAAAGAAATAAATATAAATTAATCAGTTCCATCTCGGAATAATCTAACATTTACACACAACACATCAATCCAGATACCGCGCGCTAGCCAACTCAGCTGGAGCCTTTTAAATAAACTTTGCCAGATTTGCATGCGCTGTTTCTCTGAGTTTAGGCCGTTGCCACAGACGAATAAAAGAAATATGTAAGCAATTTTCTGAAGTAGATATCTTTTTCTGCATTCAGAAAGATGTTTCAATTACGTATGTAATGGAAGAAGATAATAAATTATATGAGAGCAAATAACTGAAGTTATCTTATAATTTTTTAGACATAGAAAAGAAGAAATATTTTGTTTATTTACTCATTTACATATTACAAAATTGCGAAGTGTTTTTTTTTTTTAATACTTGAAAATGTAAAACTTTTTTTTAAATTTTTTTTTATCCCTAAGAAAAAGTGATGAAATCTTAAAGTAAAAACTTGAAGAGTTTAATTTAAAGTCAAAAAGGAATCTAAACGTGCGTTTGTGGGATGTTGCAGAATTTATTGAGGAAGTTTTTTTTTAATGAGATATCAGTTTCAAACTTTATAGAGCAAAAGCCCGCGAGCGACAGACCTACGTAAACTAAGGGTATTACTTAATAAATAAAATATTCAGGAGATTCGAATCAAAAATGCTTTCTAGAAATGATTAGTAAAAAATAATAACTGATAGTTGGTTAAATTAGTACCAAGTCATCATGCTATCCAAGTGAAGATGCTCATAAAAGTACCATATTAATGGATAAAAGTTTCGATCTGTGTAAATTAAGACTGAATCTAGAATAACAGTACACCATCCATTCAATATCGTTTAGCAACTGTCATTTATGTTTTTAGCACATTCACATCTAATTACAACTTATAACAACAAGCTTAATAAGACCCATTTTTAGATAATGGCTTGTTCATGTTTACATTATGTAGGTCACGTGAAGGTCAAATTAGGATCCGTCTTTAAAATAAGACTGTACATTTACGTAAGAGGGGCTCATAAATCAAGTCCATAGCGAAAGATATCGGAATAGCAATTAGAGAACTGTCCAATTACTTTTAATCATTGCGGTTTGATTTATGAGACCACCAATAGACAAATCCTTTTGTTCTTCGCTATGCTTTTCCCGCGGAAAGACATCCGATAAATATTGGGTTAACGTGTTAATTTGACGCAACAAGGTAAAAATGGTTGATTTCAAGCAATTGAACAATAGGGTGTGCACCAGAAAAAAGACACTTGGCATGAAATTGAATTGCCCAAAGACTTGCGATCTGTTTGAACTAACTTAATAATAAGAGTGCCAAATTTCAGGTCGATTGGCTAAGGTTTTCGATGCACACTTAAAGTTAAAAATAAAAAAAATAAATAACTAAATAAATGTTTTTGTCCAAAAAAAAAAAAAAAAAAAAACAAAACATATTTATTTCATTTATCAATATTTTTAAAAATTATTATTTATTAATTGTTATTATTTTCCTTTTTGAGCCTAGCACTCGTTTTTAGCTTAAACAGGTTTAGTTTTAACGACGCCGATTTTGAACTCGGTCGAAGAAGGTGTTCAATAGCCACAAAAAGCGTAAAATTTTAAAATTAAGTTGATATCAGTGAAAATTTAAAACATATACTTTTTTCTCTCGCTGATTGTTTTTCATTTATATTAAATCCAATTAATGCAAATTACGAAAAAAACATTGAAGGGCATCTTTAAGCATAATACATGAGGCCCCAGATCTGACCACCCTTCTCTTTAGGCAGAATGCGTACGATAGAAAAACAAAGTAAATAAAGCATACATTTTCAGAAACTAATTTCCTGAAAATTTGTGCTTTATTTGCGCTGTTTTTTAAATTTCAATCCCATCTTAACACAAAGCACATTTGATCATTTACAGCCCTTAAAGTCTAAAGAAACGTACTCGTCGACATTTGAAATCAAACTTTCAAAAGCTCAAGTGTGCAACAGACGTAATTAAAGCAACATCTTAAATTAACAGAACCGGAAATTTCAAAAGATCGCATCCCTCGCTTAAGTAAACGATAGAATTGGAATTCAACTTCGGAAAACTCACGAAACAAGTCAATTAATTCAGGCGGAATATACATTATTGATTATCTTAACGACAAGTTGCAACATTGGGTTGTTAGATAGTTCAGTTCTAAAGTTCAAACATCTTTTCAAGTATTAATTATTCCTTCTGATGAAATTGCATGTAGTTTCCTCCGATATTAAGCGAAAACAAAGAAAAGAAAATTAATCTCAGCTGTTGAAAAAGAAATCCATGTTCATTTTGGCATATTAATTACACGCATTAAGAATAATTGTAATGTATACTTTTGATAAATAGAGATTGTAACTAGTAGAACGTTTTGATCTCTGACATCAGATATTATAGGGTAACTAAAAATTTTGCGGCAAGTGAAAAAATCTTCATAGGGGGATTTTTTTCTCTCTTAATTTGAATCTGGCAGTGGAGATCTGGATTGGTTGGTTTGATTGGGTTTTTGGCGCAAGAGCCTTAATAGGCTATACTGCGCCAAACGATTATTAAACTGTGGAAAGAAGAGCCAAAAAGTGAATTTTGTTAAGGAACGAAGTACATGAAACTTCTAGAATTTAGAAAAAATAGGTAAAATAATCACGTAAATGAAGTTTTAAATTTTGTGGGACGAGCCGAAAGGAATATCTGAGAAACAATTTCGAGTAATATAAAAAATGTTAAAGACAAAACAATGACAAGAAAAAAATAAGGACCTAAGGACGAGCACTAAAGACATAAAACCAGTCTCCTGAAGGAAAGGGAACACTTTCGAATAGGGGGTGCCTCCTAACAGTTCCTTCAAGGATGGAGCTGACTGAAAAATTTGAAACAAGTAAGATTAAAAGTTGGACAATCGGTCAGGATATGCAACACTGTCTGATCAACATTACATGTGTTGCATATATTGGAGTTGGTTCGCTGCAAAAGAGATGCCTATGTATAAATCTGGTGTGACCTGTACTATCTGCATATTTTAAGAGTAAATGTTTCTCTTAAAATATACAGATCAGTGCGGAGGGGAAAAGTGAACGATTTTAAAATCCCCCCCACCCCCCCAAAAAAAACCCTTTGTCTCGATCCATGCCATAAATTAATTCAAAATAAATTAGGTTTAAAAAAAATCATTAATAACAACCATTGTTCGTTTCTGATGAAGAAATTTAGAGC